>NC_030679.2:67666773-67689273 GCF_000004195.4 Xenopus tropicalis
CATAGCTAGTGATTGGTGCTAAAAACTATTTTTATTTGATGATTGACTGCAATATGTCTGAATGGAATTTTTATTGCTATATAACAATTAGACCAAATAATTGTTATAATGCATTTACTTAGCACAACATGCAGCATTTTTCAGTTATAACAAGCATAGGACATCAGGGGCCAGATTCACTAAGGTACCAATCCGAATCACAAAATCCGATCATTTCTGATGATCGCAAATGTGACGAAAACTCTTTGAGTACGAAAATGTCGTACTTCCGATCTGAAATTTTTGTATTGAAACAATTGTTTACGATAGTCACAAAATTTTCATATCTGAACGATTGTAAACGGCGCAAAAACCTTTCTGACTTTGAACCTTTAGTGCATGATTTTGGAAGCCTCACACAGTACTCAATGGCACTCTGCAGATCCAACCTGGCCCAAGGAAAGTCACGATACCGACGCTTGAATGAATCCAATACTTTCGCACTCGTTGCAACAAATATGATTTTGTTGCACAAATTGTCACGCAAATTGTCGCAAAGTATGAAAAAGTTGCGCAAATTAACGGAAAAATTGCAAAAAATATACACAGTTCTAAAAATTAGAAGAAACAATTTATTGTATTCGGACCCAAATATAGAACATTAACAAAATAAGAATTACACAATAAGGCAATACATCATGAGGGTCCTACTTACAAAGGATTATATTTTGTAGGTGTGTGAGGATCAACTGGCATGAAGTTATTGAAAAGAACTGGTGATACTACTTCATGCAGTGGTGACTTTTGATAATCAACAATGCATCAAACAGACTAATTGAAATAGGTTAGTCTTTAGGAGAGCTTGCATGTTTGAAGATAAAATAATCTAAATCTAATAATCTAGACAGAAATTGGTGTCATGTAATGAAAGGAAAAGTGGGTTGATGAGTAAATTTTGATATCTGATCTGAGATAAGGGAAGGGTTTTATTGTAAAGGACTTTTGAATTTAACTCAACATTTGGAGCCATTCTAGGGATTTCCATACTGTAAAAGAGCAGCTGATTCTAAAAATGATAGTTTACAAGTCTAGAGGAAACACTTTGCATAGTCCAAAATGGGCAAAGACAGTGAAGATCTGTAAGAAAATAAGTTGCAGTAGTCTAGATGGAAATTAATAAGATGAAAAATAAGTGTTCTAAGTTTAGAAAGTCTTTGGATGTGGGGTGTAAAAAAAATTAGATTAAAAAATTGCTCCTAAGCCCTAAATATGTATGTATGTATGCATGTATAATTTTATTTATAAAGCGGTACTTATGTACGCAGGGCTGTACAGTAGAATACATTAATACAAACGGGGTTAATAAGATAAAAGATAAATACAAAGTATAACAATAAATACAAATAAATACAAGATACAGTTACAGTTGCAATAAGTTAAGAGTCAAAGACACAAAAGGATGGAGGTCCCTGCCCCGTAGAGCTTACAATCTATATGGGAGGGTAACTTACAGATACAAATAGGCAAATATAAGTTTTGTAGGTCACAGTGGGTGACACTACAATATAAGTGCTATTTCCCAGATCAGGTGCTGGGTGAGTGCTCCAAAAGGTAGTCTTTTAGTTTGGTTTTAAAAAGACTGGGGGAGGATTCTCTCCGGAGGAAATCAGGGAGGGCATTCCAAATGTAAGGGGCAGCAAGGCAGAAGGGTTTAAGGCGGGAAACCGCAGTAGTAGTGGGGGGCGCAACCAAACGATTGCTCTGCGAGGAACGAAGGAGTCGGCCAGGAACGTACGGAGAGATGTAGTGAGGAGCAGAGGAATGGAGGGCTTTGAAGGTTAGGAGAAGAAGTTTGTAGGATATTCTTTGTTTAATAGGAAGCCACGATAAGGACTTTAGCAGGGGAAGGGCCTGAACTCTCCTGGATGAGAGGAGGAGAATTCTGGCAGCAGTATTTAATATAGACTGTAGGGGGAAAGATGGGAGTTAGGGAGGCCGGTTAATAGCAGGTTACAGTAGTCCAGTTGTGACAGAATGAGAGCATGCATAAGCAGCCTAGCTTTTGCAGAAGAGGGAAAGGGATGGATTTTGGCAATATTGCGTAAGAAAAAGTGACAGGTTTTGACAGTGGAGTTAATGTGGTTAGAAAAGGAGAGACTGGAGTCAAAGATCACCCCCAAACAACATGCCGAATCGACAGGGTTGATGAGAGTGCCATCAATAGAGATAGAAAAGGTAAATATAGATAAATCTGTGTTGAAAATTATTAACTGTGAGTGAAATGTAAGTGACTTTGATAATTATGACTAACTAGATCTTCATAAGTTGGCATAACCAAAAAATTACTTTTTGGCTATGTGCGCAAAAAAAAAAAAGATTTGTATGCAAATTTTAAACTCGTGTGGCATTTTTAAAAAACAATGTGCTCAGGTCAGAATAAATACAACATTTTGTGTTTTCACGCAAATTTTTTTGTGCATACAGTACCTTTATTTGTGCATATGCGCTGAGCTCAAAATTTGTGTGCATGTGCACAAGCACACAGCTTAGGGGGAACATTGGGACCATGCATTAGGAATGATAGGCAGCACCTATATTTTAAAAAGTAAGTTGCAAGTAAAACAATGACAGCACACATTTGCCTAGAAGGAGAGTATGGCCATAGAATCATGGATGACCTTTTCTGTAGCTTGTTAATTCTTCCTTGTTCAACCTCACAATCTCTTTCCAGAAATCCAAAGCACAAATTCTGACAGGAAAAAACAAAAATCAAAAAATAAACAAAAACATACAACTATAGTATAGCAGATGGGCTTTGTAGATTTTTCATCTTTTTGGGCTTCTTCTTTACACTTATTTGTAGCTTCTACGATCCATGGCTTGATCCCCAGTAATGGCTGCAGTTGCTGTGATTTCAGATTTCGGAGTGAAATCAGGAGCTTGGACTAAAATCTCAACAGCATCTAGGAATAGTTTTTAATCTGTATCTTTAACTTCTGATGCCAGTTCTTCAGCATCAGATGTCTCATTAGTCATCTGCCTCCTTTCCCCCTTTTGAAACAGGTTCCTCAACAGAGTCAAGTTATGCTTGTGAGTCCAGCTCTTCAGAATCAGTAGCAACCTTTTTGTTTTTGTGCCAGTTCCTCAGCAGTGACTGAACCAACTTAAGCCAGCTCATCAAAGATATATTCCTTTCTGGGAGCAGTTTCTCAGCAGTAACTGAGGCATTTTTGATATTTTTAGCCAGCTTTTAATTGTCTGCTCGTTTAGATTTTGGTTCAGCTCTTTAGTATCACCTGGTATTTTCTGTTTTTTAGTCTGCCATGACTGAATCTTGTTTGGTGTCTGTAGACAGCTCCTCAACTTGCCTTAACAGTTAGGTTCAGATCTTCAATATCAGCTGGCTGGCTTTGTTTGGCAAATACTTCAAAATAATCTAAGTTTCTTTTACTTTTGTTGCCAGGACTTCAGCATCATGAATTCTACATAGCAAATAGAAAATTAGAGAAAAAATCAGACACTTTCCCAATTTAGTGATTTATATGGTGTTAGAGGGATATCAGCCTTTTAGAAAGAAAAATAAAAATCAATTGTTCCTACAACCCCCCCCCCCAAAAAAAAAACTAAATAGTATGAACTGTCACATTACCTTAGCATCAGTAAGTGCAATATTAAGACCCTTGATGTCACGGTGCACAACTCACTTATTATGAGGGGATTTCTGGGACTGGAACAGTAAAAAAGCCTAAAGTGTATATTAAAAAATATTCTCTTCTACTTAATTTATATTTATTTTGACGCCAGCGGCTATTTTTGGACGCGCCGCAAATCCATGCCTGGCGAAACATTTCACCCATCACTAATTGTAATATATAGTATACATAAAAACTTTACATCTTTTTAAGGTATACATTCTTTAATATTTAGAGCATAAATTAATACAAAGTAAAAGATGTTTCTGAACATTTTTTTTGTCATCCTCAGCAAGCAATTGCTTTTAGCCAAACAATATTACATTAGAAACTCATAGGGGGGGAATTCACAAAAGTGGTGGAAAAACTGGTGGAAAACACTTTCTCCAGATTCAAAAACAGAAATCCACCTAAATTCCGACTCAACTGCCACTTTTCCATTTTTGGTGAAAGAAAGACAGTTTACAGACACTTTTGTGAATTTCTTGTTTAAACGACATTTATACGACATTTTAACAACATTAAATTTTCCCCCAACATTTTCAAAATGTAGTAAAGCTCAGTGTAATTCAAAGCTGTTCTGTTTCACGCAGTCTCCATTTGACACCTCTGGTAGGGGCCTCATTATGGGATCATTAACATATACATATTCATGGGGATTAGCAGCCTATTGTTAGGGAACAAGTTTCTGTCTAATCCTAGAACAATAGGTACAAAAAGCCTCTTTAACATTTAATAAACAAGTAAAACACTAAAACACTGATTAAAAAAAGTTTAATTTAAATCTTATATAAAAAAAAGTTTTTACCTCACATTTTGCATTGTTATGCTAGTTTTAGTATAATCAATGAGGCAATAATAACATTTTGTGTGAATATATTGTAAACATTTTTATTTAAAGGAAAAGTAAAGCCTCCCAGGTAAATTTTTAGTTTTAGCAGCAGTGCCCCCTCTTTAATCACTTCACTGACATTTGCCCCAACTTATCTGTGCCCCCATAGCATGTCCAGAACTACAGAGCTGCTTGACAGCATTGGTCCCCACCTGTTCCCAGCAGCCATCTTGGTGCACACTGGCCCCCAAACTGGGATATTGGGCTACAGGGTTGGACTGGCCCAACAGGGCACTGGATAAAAACCTGGTGAGTCATAGTCCTGTTGGACCTCTTTTTATTGGGCATGTTGGTGTGTGGGCCGGATTGCTGCTTACCATTAGTGAGTAGGGGCTAGAGAAGAAGGTATTTAGACCCTTAAATCTTGTTACAGAAGTGGAATTACTCAGAAATATAGAAAACATTAGAAAGCCCAGCTTGTCCTGAAAAAAATGATGTATAGTTTCCCTGAGCAAACTAAAATTACCCCTCAGGAAATGCCCCCAAAGTGAAATGACAAATAGCATATGAAATGCAAAATCCTGCTGGTAAATTCCTTACCCCAAGGCTCATGTAGCTGTGGGACTGGGTCTGAGGGTACCAACAGATTTACTAACAGCTAAAGGCAAATTCATGAAAAAAATGTAGGGATAATGACAAAATCTGAAAACTGTCTGTTTAAAAGACAAATTCACAAAAGTGGAGCTAGAAGTTTGTGAATTAGGTGGAAAATCTGACAAATATATCTCCACTTTTATTTTGTCTCAATATCACCACTTCTGTGAATTCCCCCCATAGGCTTTTATCTTCGCTAGGCAACTTTATACAAGAAATAAATCCTTACCCATAATCTATCCATCCCTACGCAGTTAGGTTGTAAATATTCCACAGAAGAATGCAGTGTTCTCGAGCTTAGAGATGTTTTTAAGGATTTGAATCTCATTGTCAATTTCCTCATCATTATTATCACCGGTTAGTCCAGTGCAAATTTCTTATATTTAAATGTATAAAATGCGTCACATATGCAATACTTCTTAGAACTGAACTACATAAAGCTATTTCTTATTTGATGGAAGAATATATTTGTGTGAAAAACTTCTAAAATATAATGTAACTTCCACAAATATGGAATAAGGTACAGAGCTGAAACGTAGCCAAACATAACCAGGATGAAAGCAAAAATAGTCATTATTATTTTGTTACTAATAATATTCAATCTTTATCTTTAATTCTTGTTTAGAAAACTTACCTTGTAAACAAAGCCAAATACGCATTTTTTAACTCCCAACTAGGATCTACTCGGTTAAAGTGGACCTGTCACCCAGACATGAAAATCTGTATAATAAAAGTCCTGTTCAAATTAAACATGAAACCCAAATTCATTTTTATATTAACACATCCAAACCCATTATAAAGACATTTAAAAATCACAGCTGTCAATCATATATTGCTTGCCCCGCCTCTATGCCTTAGGCATAGAGGCGGGGCAGACAGTAACTTTAGCTTTCCATTCAGCACTTCCTAGATGTCACTGCACATCTCACTTCTCCCCTCCCTCCTCCTTATCTAACTGTGTAGCCAGTGCATGGGCCTGGGCATCAGGTCCCCCATTCTATCACATAAAGAAGATTTTGGCATGATACAAAGCTTGTCTTCATAACAGTGTCCACAAAATGGCAGCTGCCTGCTTGCTTTGATTGAGTAACTCCAAGACGGAAGGAAACAAGATTTATATTATTTATATACAGTAGAGTAAGTAAAGTTTATTTTGCTCAACTAACAATATAAAAAATAATTTGGACTTATTTCTTAGGGTGACAGGTCCGCTTTAATGTCAATTTCAAATGAATAAATTAATGCAAAGCAAGATTATGGAATGAGGAAATAGAATTTAAGGAAAGAAAATAATATTTCACTAAGGGGTATATTTATCATGCTGTGTAAAAAGTGGAGTAAAACATTAACGGTGATGTTGCTCAGAGCAGCCAATCAGATGCTTTGCTTTGGTTTTCTAACTGTTGAAGTCTAATTGCTGATTGGTTGCCCTGGGCAACATCACCAGTAATGCTTCACTCCACTATTTACACAGCATGATAAATATACCCCAAGAGTATTTATAGTATGATCGTATAAAAATATAAACTTAAGTGGCAAATGATGGAGCATTGAATTACATATCAAGTCAGTGATTTCTAATAAGCATGCACAGTGAAATGTGTAGACAGTAAGCCTAAAAGTAAGCTTTAAATTCAGAGGTAAGAGGAGTTCTTGGGAATATATTGCTACTCTGAATTAGATGTAGGCCTTCAATAAATAGTTAACATGTTTTTAATGAATATAATGTGGCTAACTAGTATTAGAGGGGGGATTTACATGTCCTTTAATATATGGGGTGCACTAATTGCATAATTTTTTTCCATTTTGCCGAATATTGACTCAATACACAATAGACACAATTCACAATAGATTCAAATTAAGAAAAATTCTAAAATTTGCATCAGTTGAAGACAAAATGGTTTCTCAATCAATTGTCCAGAGCTTTAAAGGGCCAGATTCATAAGTCCGAATTTCGGATCATTAAAAACACGAGTGCAAAAAATTTGTATTAAATACGAAAATTTCTGACGTACGTTAATTGCGTGAAAAATCATATCGTGGTCGTACGAAAATATTGTGGTACGATCCGAAAGTTACAAAATTTTCAGATCCAAACGATAGTAAACGGTGCATAAAACTTTCTGACTTTGATCCTTCAGTGCATGATTTTGGAAGCCTCCCATAGGACTCAGTTGCACTCTGCACGATACCGAAGCTTGAATGAATAACGAAACTTTTGTACTTATTGCGACAAATACGATTTTGACGTACAAACTGACGCAAAGCACAAAAAAGTTGCGGAAATTAACAAAAAAATCATAGAAAATACTCACAGTTCTATAAATTATAAAAAATACACATTTTTTGTAATCGTACTAATTTGTACATTGATAAATGTGCCCCTATGGATTCTGCTAAATCGAATCCTGCAAAAAGTACTAGAATTAGACCAAATCCTGAACTGAATCTTAGTTTGGTTCATCCCTAATTAAAACATATGACTAGGTATTCTTTTAAAGGCTAATGTTTTATAGAAAGGAACAGGCAAATAAAGTGTCTGCTCACGTAATATTCTGATGAAATTATAGGTGACTTTATGCCTTTAGGCATTCAAAAACGAACTATGTTTCTAAATCTCTTTAACATTTCACTCACAAAGTGAAAACAAGTTTAAATAAGCAAATATATGGAGAAAAAAAAACAGTTTATGTTTTAAATTTTATTTTTTAAACATGAGATCCCAAGAGTAATGTTAGATGAGCGATACCATAATGCTGAACTGCATTACCCAAAGCTAATTATCATTACAAGAAATATATGACAAAAAAATGTATATAATGTACATAATAAAGAAGTATTACTTTCTCTAAATAAGATTCAATTATAGATGTTATTTTCTTAATATAAGTTTTAATATTGTCCCTTGTATCAGATCCACTTACCTAAGTTCAGGGTCGGACTAGGGGGGGGGTGCAGGGGCCACTGGCCTGCTGGGTCCCACTTGGTTTTTTCCCGGTGCCCCAGCGGCCCAGTCTTACACTACCTAAGTTAAGAAATAGAATGTTTTCTTTTGCTAAAAACTTGTGAGTGTGTGTGATGTGGCATGGCTGAGCATTAAATTGTGACATGTAGGCCCACATTCTAATTATCATTATCAGAACATAACAACCTGCAAAAAACATGAGCAAAAAAAAAAAAAATTCAATCTGCAAAAAAATCGCAGCAATTTTTTGAGCATTTTTTTTTTACCTCCAAATGCACTAAAGTCAATGGCAACTTTTCTTGCACACAATACATTGGAATCAACTGGTGTTTCTTCTCTGTTTTCTTTTTTTATGTCAAATGTTTTGGAGCCAATGGGTGTTTTTTCCGCTTTTTTCCTGCAAAACCAAATGCTTGACGAGTTTCAGGTGAAAAATTTGTTTATCCAATCGCTAATCTGAGCCAGAATTTTTTTGTTTTGTGAAAAAAATATGTGGGGAGAAAAACCCACCAATATTGTTTTCTTCATGTGTTCCTGTTCCCTACAAAGGGACAGAAAACCTTATGTTGTTTAATTTTTTCCCAGTTTTAATCTTATGATAATTTGCATTATAGCTTCAAACAACAGAGGCTGCATTTCCCATCTGTTTCATTTTGCTTCACAGAAAAAATTAGCGAAACTTTGAAAAGATTTGTGAAACACGGAAAATGACGTGCATTAAAAAAAAAAGTTTGCACATGCCGAAAAATTGTCTTTTTACCCGGAAGTAACTGCACAAAAGGCATATCGTCCAAGCATAGACAATGGTGACAGCTTCCATAATCTACATAGGGAGTTGACATTAACCTCCTTAAAATGGGTTGGGGTTCATTTCTCAATATTTAAGACTAAGATAGGTGATTTTATTATAAACTTCATATTTATTAAATCTCCATACAAAAGTATGGAGAAGACCACTTCAACATCTCAAAATATTTGTAGACAAGCTATAAGGAAGCGCACAAAAATAAAAATATAGTTCAGCATGTTTATGAAAGATGTGGTAACGCCCTTTAAGGCTTGTTTGTCTAAATATCAAAGAAAACAAAGTCAAAACCCATGTAGGTCATATAAGAGACAACAGCCAATATAGCTACTAGGCTTCTAGGCTACTATGTAGTATTAATCCCTTAGAAGCAGGTGAGAAAAAAATAATTTTCACAGTTCTCATTATGAACTAAATAAAATTGGCTTAATATTGATTCTTTATTTTTAAAACTTCTTTGTCTTAATGAATTTGCTTAATTATTGGCTTTTTTAATTGTATAAATTGTGATCACAGCTTTTTTTGCACTGTTAATTGTAATTTAATGTATAATGTTTTATGAATTGTGACAGGATGGCCAGTTACTTTTTTTTATTAGAAACTAAAGAGTTAATTTAGCAATAAGGCATTGTGGTGTTAGAGACCAGTTTTGTACTGGAAGTATAAACAGTGTATGTCTTCAATGGAGACACCAAAGTTGATACAGTATATCAGTATTGCAATATTATAGTGACTTGTGTACCAAGGGCAGGCAAATAAACAGCCTGAATATGCAATTTATTTATTCTTAATTAAGTGGGGAATATCAACAGAGAATTTTACTGCATTGCGAAGGACTGTAGATAAAATGAAAAACTCTAATGGGTCATTTAATAAAAGGTACTGGGTCATTTACAGGGTTGGACTGGGGAGTGAAGGGCCCACCGGGGCACCCGCCCCAGGAGCCCTGCAGGTGCCGCTGCCAGCCGTGTCCCCTAACCAGGGTGGGGGGCCCTGCGAGGTGGGGCTAGGGGGGCCCCTGGGGGGGTGGGCCCCAGGAGCCCTCCTAGCCCCCCCTCGCAAGGCCCCCCACCCGACGTCCTCCCCTGAGCGCGTACATTTAACGTGGGCAGGGGGAGCATTGGCAAGGGTCAGGCCAGGGCCCACTAGAGCTGGGGCCCACCGGGATTTTTCCCGGCGGCCCAATCCGACCCTGATCATTTAATAAAAATTTGCTACATGTATAATCACCTGTAACAACAGGTAGCATTTACTGGTTGATATGAGTTGCTGCAACTTTGAGAATTTACTGTACATATGGGGTAAGAGAAATGTAATGGGTACAGTAGGCTGAAGAATTCTTATCATTGGTCACTATTTGTTTTATACTCGTGTCAGGGAGATGCTATCTCACTACCTTCCCATTGTTCTGTTGATCGGCTTCCGGGGTTGAAAAGGGAGTGGGTGACCACTCCAACTTGCCGTGCAGCAGTAAAGAGAGACTTCAGTTTATCAGAGCACAAGTCACATGGATTAAGGCACCTGGGAAACTAACAATATGTCTAGCCCCATGTCAAATTTCATAATTAAATATAAAAAAAATCATTTTGCTCTTTTAAAAAATGAATTTCGGTGCAGAGTTATGCAGAAGCAACTATCTGTTTGCTAGGGTCCAATTTAACTTACCAACCAGGCAGCAGTTTGAAACAGAAGTAGGAATATTATTACAGAAGGGCATAAATAGAAGGAAAAGTAATAAAACATAACAATACAATTAAAGCCACACAGAGCTGTTAGTTGTTTGACTGCTGGGGTCAGTGACCCCCATTTAAAAGCAAGAAAAAGTCAGAAGAGGAAAGTAAATTATTCAAAAACTTTAAAAAATAAGACCAATTGTTGCTAAGAATAGGTCATTCTATAACATACTAAAAATTAACCTGAAGATGAACCACCCCTTTAAGCTGGATTGTTGTGAGTAATGTATTTTTTTGTGGGGAACTGAAGGCAAGAGATGGGAAAGGCATTTTTGGAAAATTTCTTACCTGCCGTAGCACAGATTTACCATAGGCAATAAAACCCCCTTTGTGCCAGTACCCTTGACAAGGACAAGTAAGTTCTATTATGGTTGAATGCTGTTAAGTGAACAGGCTTTACCATTTATCTATGCTATGTAGGTTCCTTTAGGACTAAAGAGTTAGCTGATAAGCAAGCAGGTACCAAGGATTTAAGATGAAGGGGATGCTCTTGGCAGGTATGGAAAATATAGGACTGAATCCATCCAGGCCAGGGTTTCTACTAAATCAAGCTTGAGAGCTGCAAAAACGGGCCAGAATGTGAGCAATGTCCATTTAATTTCAGATAATCAGTTCAAATAGTTTAGAATAAGCTTAGCCAGAACAAAGTCCAGGGTCAGTAACCAGCTAATAAATCCTTCGGAAAGTTAGCTAAGGAATAGCAAAGAGTAATTGGCAAACTAAAGGATAGCTAAATCTAGTCCTCATGTCTATTGCACAGGTGAGGATAGTCAGTCCCAACCCCAGTAATAGCTTTTAGTCTGACTGAAATCAGCCCTCCCTCAAAGAACATTCTGGGAGAGATATACTCCCACCCCATGGTTGTTTCCTATAAATTGCAGGTGTAAGAGTCTTTTACATGGCCAAATACACAAATTGAGAAGCTTAAATTATTTTTTAAAAATTATACAAAGTAGAATACAATTATGAAATATACTAAATGACTGATTTCAAATCATTTTAACACCGTCTATTCCATGCATACTGTACTGACAGTATTATGTATTTGAATTTGAACATAAATCTTGTGTTTCCCTTTAAGAATAATAGCATAACTGCCTAACTTTAGCTGCCAAAGAAGCTTGTCATTTTAATAAGGGGTAATGTATGAGTAGTGTTTTAGAGGACATATGCAGGAAGATTACACATATGGCTTTCTTATTTATATCTAGGAAATATTCTACTGTCAATGTAGAGTGCTGACTCAGTTGGATCATTATGTGTTAAATTCAGAAACAAATATTCATTGGCTAATAAGCTCTCATGAGATCTCAAACATAAGGAAAATATAGTATTGCTCAACACACTTCATACTTAAAGCAGTAAAATGTGAATATGATTGATATAAAGATGTCAGGCTGCTGTATCGGTGGAATTTATCATAAATACCTGAATTAGTATTTATCATAGTTTGCAAAATCTTGTATAATGCAGTGTAAGTACAATTAAGCCCCTTCCATCAGGATAGATTTCAGTGGTTTGTGGAATATTTTTTTTCTCTTTCATTCATATTGCTTTTTTTTTATAAGTGAAAAGTAAAGTAAAATGAATCAATGAAAACATATATTATCATTATGAAATTTTAAGTAATGGAAAACATAGGTAAACATACCTGAAATATACATTGGATATGTTATTATAAGCTTCTAAGCTTATGCCCCATTTTTTATCTCTGCTTGTTTTGAAATATTAGAGGGCAGATTTATCAAAATTTAAGATCAGAGCTCACAACAGAAAAATTCACCCACTCTCTATTTATTTCTATGGAATTTTTAGAAGCATGTTTATCAAATGGTGAACTCTAATGGTCACCCATTTATAAATACTCTTCTAAAAAATTCCATAGGAATACATTGGAAGTGTGTGATTTTTTTTCTGTTGTGAACAATAATCTCACATTTTGATAAAACTGCCCCTAGGTGTAATTTAGTAAGGGGCAAATACAAGCATAGTTGGATGTGCAGAGTTGTGAAAATTGGCATACCATACAATTTGTGCTTGTACCTTGTAAAGTACAAGCACAATTGCTTAAAGGAGAAGGAAAGGTACAATAAATGGGGGTGTCAAAATGTTAGGCACTCCCCCAGTGATTGTAATCGCTTACCTTATAACCCGTGCTGATGCTTATGTTAGCTGTGACCAAGCAATCCTCATCCATCTGTCTTCGTTCTTCCGAATCCTGGGGCCGGTGCCTACACAGTAAGGTGAAAATGCCGACTTTCTTGTTAAAGTTAGGCTTTCCACTCTATTGCACATGAGCAAGTGGCGCAAAGACAGAAGAAGGAAGATTATTACTATTTTGCAGCTAACCCAGACTGGTGCGGTTTTCTCCTAACAAGAGCAACAGCCCAGGGTATAAGGTAAGCGATAAGGTTACAATCACTGGGGGGGTACCTAACATTTTACCCTCCCCCCCCCCGTGATTGTACCTTTCCTTCTCCTTTAAAGGATCCCCCTGGTTACCAGTTATGTATTTGCATAAACTGTGTTGTGTTCGGTTCAGTTCAGATCTTTAATTGTCATCTCAACTGCATAAGAAACCTACACAGGCGGTAGAACTTGTTATATTTCAGGCCTCAAATAAAGAAAGACAGAGACCACCTGCACATCTGGACTGCAATCCTGAACTTGAGAGAGGTTGCTTATTGAACCAGATGCACTTACTTTACAAAAAAGCTGTAGAACTTGGTAGCCAAATGAAAATGTCTTCGCTAAAGACCAAACATATGCTGCCCCCTTCAGGAAGAAGTGAGATCCCTATTCATGTATACTAAAGCCCACTGTCATGCCAAAAAGGTGGCATGAAACGGTGTCCATCAAAGCATAATGATTATCGCCGAGTGACATTCAGATTCATGCCTCTGTTGTCAGGCTAGAAAACTGACAACTTTTATTATTCATCTAGAACATTACCATTTTGAAAGCATGCTATTTGGGGTGTGATCAGAAATTAATGGTAAATAGTAATGAGTAAATCTGTCTTATTTCACTTTGCTGAAAAATTGGCAAAACAGAGAAAATTTAACAAAATGGGGGTACTGCATGACTTTTGTGACGCGGGTGACTATTTTGACGCAACCACCCCTTTTTGCTGTGAAATTTGGCAGCTGTTTCTTGTAAATATTTGCTAATGGTGAAATGAGGAATTTTGCTGCGAATCCATGCCTGGCGAAAAAATTCAATGTGATACACATTTTGCTTCAGCACTTGCATATTTTTCACCATTTGTCTGTTCTGATGCTTTAGCGGTTAATCTAGGTGCATTCTTATTACAGATTTAGCGTGGAGTGGAGTATGCTGTTGCTTTTGCAATCACACACTCTCTCCAGCTGAGCAGAAATATGCTACAGGACAAGCATGAGGCACTTGCTTGTTCATGGGATTGTGAAAGCTTGCATCATTTCCTTTACAGCACAAAGTTTACCCTGAACAAACAGGTCACCAAGCCCTAACTTTGCTGTCTACATCAGGATTGGGCCATTTCCCAATTCGGTCCGATGGTCAGACGGGTTATATAAATACAACTTTGAAGTATGCTACATACCAGGAAAATGGAACCAAGCTGTAGATCAGCTGCTCCACTACAAGTTAGGCTTTTGCTTAACTTCATTCAGCTGAGAGAAATATGTAGAGAAATCACTGTAGCAACACAACATCGAAATACTTTGTGGTTGCATATTATTTGCAGTTTAAATACTTTTCACTTCAAAAGGGGTCATTGCCTCTAAAATAGTCATCATAATCTTAAATGGAATGTGTAAGACCTGACAATTACTGACAATGGCATACATTTTGTGCCAACATTATTTTTCTTCAATCCAAGGGCATAAGGCACATATTAACGTCTCAATACCATAAATCAAGGTGTGGAACATTTTAATTAAACTTTAAGGATGACCTTAATTTGCATGGGGTACTACTATTTAACAAGGTTTTAATGAAAAGGAAACCCTCCCATCCCAGATGCTGCCTCCAATGCCCCTCTTAGATGAAAGTCTCTCTTTGTGTACCTTCTCTAAAAATGCAGAGCTGTACAGTGAGGTTGGCAGGGGTAATCTTGCTTTACTTTGGATGATTAGCTCTAAAGACATTTCCTCTGAAGAAACAGCTTTAGAAGCACCACGGACAGTTACTCTAGAGACATTTAACATATATATAACAGATCAATTAGGATAAATAGTGGCATGTGAAGGAAGCAGGGTGGGGGGCATTGAAAGGAACCTGGGGTGAGAGGAAGGGTTTCCTTCCCCTTTATTTACAGTTCTACAATGCAATAAGTCTGGTTCCGGTGCAACTTGGAAATCACCAACATACATGTTTATGGCCACAGACTCAAGTAACAGAATCTTGTGAGTGAAAAATGATTAGGACAACACAAAAGATTACAATGATCTCAAAATAAAGCTTAGAGAATTACTTCTAATTCCAGGCAAAGAATGAGAATAGGGAAGCCCCAAACCAGATCAAAATATGACCCCATTTGATCTTATGCTTTTATGATCAAAAACAGTTTGGGCCAGTTAGCTATAGATGATGCATCCAATCATGTTGCACAGCCACACACACTATGAAACCTTTTAGAAAATACTCTTCAACCTGGCCAATAAAGGTCTCCCAAGTTTGTATGCACCAAAACATTACCTAGGCATCTAGCTGATGATGTACTTTATGATGACTCCAAGACTGGAAACATAATGACGGCGGTAGAGATATTTTATGTTGCTGCAGAAGCTGTTTCATGTTTTATAAAGTTAACTTCTTTTGAAGAAAAAAGTTGGATGAGACTGGGAAGTCAGTGTGTGAGAAATAAAGAATTTTTGTTAAATAAATAAATAGTTTGTGGTACATTGGCACATTTTTATTAATACTGCTTATAATAGGGAACCCTGGAATTACTATCAGATCCAGGTTGCCATGGGTGTAATTCATATAAACAAAATACATATTGATAGCTTAATCCAATCAACCTTGGTAAAACATAACTTAAAGCATGTAAGTATACCAAGCACTATGGTAGCAAATTAAGGTTAAAGGAAAACTGTCGTGGGAAAACACGTTTTCTTCAAATTGCATTAGTTAACGGTACTGCTCCAGCAGCATCCCGCACTGAAATTCATTTTTTAGAGCAAAGAGATTTTTTTATTTAGCCATTTCCTTACTTTTCCAGGTGCGCACACCCATGTGACTTACAGTATGCTCTGATAAATTTCAGTGACACTAGTCTGCTGAGCTGCAAGTTGTATGATGTAAGAAACAATAGGCAAGTAATATTATAACAGCATCCTGACCCCTCTGGTGAAGGATTCAGCTGCCTGAACTGATAATGCCTCTTTGGGTAATAGCACTGCTGGTACTGCACTGAATTTTGGCAAATAGGTAAACAGGCAAAACTGCTTATACTGCCTCCCAATAATTTAGGGTGGCTTCAGACATTTCTCTGCTAGCTAAAATACATGGGAAAAACTGCCCCATGTGCCATTAGCCTCATTAAAAATTAGCTTGTATAATAAAGGATATATAGATACAGTGGAGGAAATAATTATTTGACCCCTCACTGATTTTGTAAGTTTGTCCAATGACAAAGAAATGAAAAGTCTCAGAACAGTATCATTTCAATGGTAGGTTTATTTTAACAGTGGCAGATAGCACATCAAAAGGAAAATCGAAAAAATAACTTTAAATAAAAGATAGCAACTGATTTGCATTTCATTGAGTGAAATAACTTAATACTTAGTGGAAAAACCCTTGTTTGCAAGCACAGAGGTCAAACGTTTCTTGTAATTGATGACCAAGTTTGCTCACATTTTAGGAGGAATGTTGGTCCCACTCCTCTTTGCAGATCATCTCTAAATCCCTAAGGTTTCGAGGCTGTCTCTGTGCAACTCTGAGCTTGAGCTCCCTCCATAGGTTTTCTATTGGATTAAGGTCCGGAGACTGACTAGGCCACTCCATGACCTTAATGTGCTTCTTCTTGAGCCACTCCTTTGTTGCCTTTGCTGTATGTTTTGGGTCATTGTCGTGCTGGAACACCCATCCACGACCCATTTTCAGTTTCCTGGCAGAGGGAAGGAGGTTGTCGTTCAGGATTTCACGATACATGGCTCCGTCCATTTTCCCGTTAATGCGAATAAGTTGTCCTGTGCCCTTAGCAGAAAAACACCCCCAAAGCAAAATGTTTCCACCCCCATGCTTGACAGTGGGGACGGTGTTTTGGGGGTCATAGGCAGCATTTTTCTTCCTCCAAACACAGCGAGTTGAGTTAATGCCAAAGAGCTCTATTTTGGTCTCATCAGACCACAGCACCTTCTCCCAGTCACTCACAGAATCATTCAGGTGTTCATTGGCAAACTTCAGACGGGCCTGCACATGTGCCTTCTTGAGCAGGGGGACCTTGCGAGCCCTGCAGGATTTTAATCCATTGCGGTGTAATGTGTTTCCAATGGTTTTCTTGGTGACTGTGGTCCCTGCTAATTTGAGGTCATTAACTAACTCCTCCCGTGTAGTTCTAGGATGCTTTTTCACCTTTCTCAGAATCATTGACACCCCACGAGGTGAGATCTTGCGTGGAGCCCCAGAGCGAGGTCGATTGATGGTCATTTTGTGCTCCTTCCATTGTCGAACAATCGCACCAACAGTTGTCACCTTCTCTCCCAGCTTCTTGCTAATGGTTTTGTAGCCCATTCCAGCCTTGTGCAGGTCTACAATTTTGTCTCTGACATCCTTGGACAGCTCTTTGGTCTTTCCCATGTTGGAGAGTTTGGAGTCTGCTTGATTGATTGATTCTGTGGACAGGTGTCTTTTATACAGGTGACTAGTTAAGACAGGTGTCCTTAATGAGGTTGACTAATTGAGTAGAAGTGTCTAACCACTCTGTGGGAGCCAGAACTCTTAATGGTTGGTAGGGGTTCAAAAACTTATTTCACTCAATGAAATGCAAATCAGTTGCTATCTTTTATTTAAAGTTATTTTTTCGATTTTCCTTTTGATGTGCTATCTGCCACTGTTAAAATAAACCTACCATTGAAATGATACTGTTCTGAGACTTTTCATTTCTTTGTCATTGGACAAACTTACAAAATCAGTGAGGGGTCAAATAATTATTTCCTCCACTGTATATACACATAGGGGCTGATTTACTAACCCACGAATCCGAATTGGAAAAATTCCGATTGGAAAACGAACATTTTGCAACTTTTTCATATTTTTTGCGATTTTTTCGTCACCGTTACGACTTTTCGTAAATTGTCGCGACTTTTTCGTAACCATTACGACTTGCGTGAAAAGTCTCGACTTTTTCGTAGCCATTACGATTTGCTCTTATCTTGTCGCAATTTTTTCGTATTGAACGCTCGTAATCCTTTCAGACTTAGCATGATTTTGGAAGCCTCCCATAAGACTCAATGGCACTCTGCAGCTCCAACCTGGCCCAAGAAAAGTCACCATACTGAAGCTTGAATGAATCCAAAACTTCCGTACTCGGAGCGAAAGCTGCGAAAAAGTCGTGACTTTTCGCGCAAGTCGTAGCGCTACGAAAAAGTCGCGACATTTTGTGAAACAGTCGTAATGGCTATGAAAAAGTCGCAACAATTTCCGAAAAAAACGCAAAATACCGATCATTACGAAAAAAAATGCATTTGGACGCCTTCGGACCATTCGTGGATTAGTAAATGTACCCCATAGTCTGCACAGTATCGTAAATTGACTTCTATGAACAATAACTCCAAATCATAAATACATTATACAGTGAGAGGCAGAAGAAGTGGCACCACAAATACATTAAATACAGTGAGAAGCAATGGGAACTTTTGCCCCAAATACATTAATACAGATTTCTGACACCACAGACTCCCTTACCCCACCAAAACACAGGCAGGGCAGGGAAAGATTTCATCATTGTAGTGATTAAAACAAATTTAGAAATTGTTTGCTTTGCTAAACATGCTCACCTAGTGGTAAACATGAGTACAGCACCCAAGGAGGATAAACCCTGCTTACAATTATGCAACTTGGGTAATATTGACTGTATACTGTTGTGAAGTGCTGGATCCTTCTGAAAGTTTAGAATCAGGTATAATGCACTGAGATGGCTGCACCAATATTACAGCAAAAAAAAAAAAAAATTGTTAAATGGTAGAGTGAATTATATGCAATATAAACAGTGTAATTTAAAAATAAAAGGTACACCATAAAATAATGGCAGAATCCCTATAAAGAGTTTATTAAAAGATAATAATAAAGGGTGCAAAGCTTACTACGGTCAGGTAACCCACAGCAATCAATTTTATTTATTTTAGATTTATTTTTATTTATTTTAGATTTATTTTCCATACCAGTAAATGTGACCTAAAGATTGTCTGGTATAGGTGATTAGACTTTTAGCAAAATCTGCACCTTTTATTACTGTGCTCTGAAAAATTACTTGATTAATGGGGCAATTCTCTACAACTTCACAATTCAGCTTTTACAGATATGTATATATATATTTTTTTTTTATTAAAGATTAAAATAAAACACAGGAAGGAAATCATCTAATTTTATATAAAATACATTTATCTATGTACACTATTCAGTGAAAAAAATCTATTGTAAAATGATGTACCTGCTTTAACAACAACTTAGCATTTTTTAATCATGTCACATTGACAATGAATTGATTATACAGCGTTTGCTATAGCTAAATCTGAATTCCTAGACTTAAGAATACTGAGTAAATAGGACACTTGAGTGTCATATGTGAATTCACCAACATATTCATCATAGATTTAGATAAAACTGTCTCCATGAAGTGATTGCCATTAGACGCAGAATTGAACTTCATCTCTTTAACACATAACTACTGTGCCATTTTGCTGTAATTCAGTTCAAATTTCAAACACGTCTAGTTAACATAATCAAGTGGCATAAAATGTCCTCTGAAAATGGCAAGTATACAGCATCATCTCAATTGGTGCTTAGTAATAGTCCTCTCACAAAATGCACAATAGCTTTCAGTAGGGAGTTTTTAAGCGTTATACTTTGAGAGCACATGCTCAATCAATAGGTATCTCGGTGCAATCTAACAACGTCTATCCACTGTAATGATGTCTTTCCCTAGTTACAATAAAGACTACACTCAGCTTAAGAAATATATCATGTCTGTACAAATGTATTTTTGATTTACTCAGCAACATCTATTCCTCATGGGCAGCACATGTGCTTTACATTGTACACGTATATCTGGGTATGTATAAAAAAAAGGAAAAACTTCTGGACAGTGTGTGTGTCATGGGTGGAAACAAACACAAATGCATAAAGACATATCAAACATTTATGGATAATATTATGATCATGTTCTAAAATGCAATATATTTTTCAAAATAAGAACAAAGCATTTTGCAATTTAACCATCTTTACTTTACAGTTATAGTGCAGCTCATGATTTTTTGAAGTAGCATAGTTTTTAAGTGCAGACAAAATGATTTTAAACCTTAGACGGAAGCTATTACATATGCTTCACTTCAGTGCAAACACTAATATGTGCTTTTTGTTTGGTGCATATGATGCTACAGGTTAGCAAAAGTTATATGAAAATAAAGTAAAACTACTTGCAAATTGCATATTTTCCCATTAAAAACTTTTATTACATTCCTACATATGAGTTTTGGGAAGAACGTGGAGGGCACGGCTTTTCATTTCCAACACAAGGACTTTAGGCAAGTGTATGAAAAGAACCATAACAATAAAAGGGGCTCTGGGTGATTAAAACATTGCACTACTGTGATGTGTATGTTAACATTTTAAGCAATAGAAATGCAGTGTGAAAAATGTGATTCATAAATGGAAATTGCCATGTGTAAGAGCAATATAAGCGATCTCAGTATAGACAGAAGGTGTTTGTTAGCACTGTTTTTACATCAGTGAACTTTTGTGCCTGAAGGAACACTGCTAAATTGCATGATTTGGAGCAGCATTTTCCAGGACTTATATAAGGTGCAAACTCTATGGAGAACTGCACAGATCTAACAAAGACCTTTGATTTGCCCGGAACCCCCTAGGCTACAACCATGGTTGTTTGAAAGTGATCTGTAGGCATAAAGTATTATGGCTAGACAGTGTCAGTGAACAGCAATAAATGATTATGTAGAGATACATCCCTACTATTAGAGCTGCATACCATTTGGAGCTAAAGATGTTTGATTAATTTAACAAATCATGTCATCTGTTAATTGGTTTTCCTTTTTCGAATCCTTTCATGTCTCTGTATTAAAAATGAGAATTATGAAAACTTGCATCTGCAGATAACAGCAATATGTTTACTAAAATGCTTTCACTAGTGGAGCTTATGTTTGTTAGTTATGTTATGTCATAAGCAGTGGATTCATTAATCCTTTATTAAAAACTATTTTAGTTTGAGTACTTTCTTAACACCTTTTTTTATGTAATAGTTGGAGCATTTCAAACCAGCCATTATTTAGACGTCACATATAAACTGAGATGTGTTTTATACTAAAGGGCAAATTAATTAAAGTTCTAATTTTTCTATTTTTTTACATCTGAACTATTTATGAAAAAACTCAAACGCAATTGCTTAAAAATGTGAAAAAACACAACTGGAAATCACATTCTATCCTTTAATGAGTCATTCTTTCTTCAACGAGTCTGCCAAACAATAGCTTGAAATTTTGAAATATAACTCTCATTGACGTTTACATGAATTTGCCAGCTTTTAGATGGTAATTTTTTATTCAAGTTTTTAGTGCTTAATAAATCTCAGAAATTCTAATTTTGGAAACTCTCACTTAAATTTGTAAGGTTTGCCGCAAAATAACTTGTAAAAGTTCAGGTATGGGATCCCTTATATGGAAACTCGAATTACGGAAAGGCTATCTGCCATAGACTCCATTACAAGCAAATCATTTTTAAAAATTTACATTTTTCCCCTTTTCACTGCAATAATACAACAGAACATTGTACTTGGTCCTAACTAAGGCACAATTAATAACAGGTCCCATACCTGGTACAGTAAAAAAAAACTCACATTGAAATGTTGACAAAACTGTCTCCTAGACTGCTATCACCAAGCTTTTTAGATAAGCATTAAAATGTTAGTATATGATAAATTTGATGTATACACAGGGTAGTGGGAATTTAGCTTATGCGTTCATCTTAAAGGTGTATTGCTTCCCTGCACTGGAAAAGTTGTTTGCTTTAGAAAGACTAATGCAGTTTATATAAATAAGCTACTGTGTAGCGATGGGGGCAGCTATTCAAGCTAGGAAAAAAATGAGAAAGGGCACAGATTACACAGCAGATACATTTTCTAAATTACAATGGTGTTTTAAACAGCTTATCTCTTACCTGCTACATAATCTGTGCCATGTAGCCCTATTTCAGTTTGAATGGCTGCCCCCATGGCTTCATAGCAACTTATTTATATAAACTATAGTAGTCTTTCTGAAGCAAACACACCAGTTGTACCAGTGCAGGGCAACAGAACATTATATTCTAATTACTTTGATACACTTTCATTTGTTGGTGTTACTGTTACTTTAAAGCCATGGCCCATCTAAGTAAGAATGTCCTGTGTAGCCTGTGTTCTGCTGGAGTTTGCCAGTGCTGTGGTTACTTTAGCATACACATAGTTGATATATGCAGATATATAAACCACTGAGAAAATAAAGTTTGATTTTTTTTTTTTTTTGCAGACTGGGTAGCAGTTTCAAATATCAAATATAAATATATATAAGTTTTCATTACTGTTTTCATACAAACCATTACAGACCTGTCCGGTAAATAAACATTTATCATAGGAAAAAACATGT
>NC_030679.2:67694273-67711773 GCF_000004195.4 Xenopus tropicalis
ATTGTGGGGATATGAAAACATGGCAGACATGGCCTGTAAGGTGAGACAAGCTTAAAGTAAAGCAAGACACTTTACAGATACAACACAGGAGACAGGTATCAGTGGAGGTTTTGGAGAGTATAAAATCATTTTTTAAGGAAATGTGAGTTTCCTATGGCTGAATATGAATTGTTGGGAGGGAAGATATTGGGACTAAAATGAACAGGTAGAGAAAGGTCAGAAATAATCTTCTGAGAAGCCTAGATAGAAGGTTTTGTGCTTATTGTGTTATTTAAAGAGTTTCTTTAAAATTTGTCCCAAGGACATTTTCAGTATTTTAAGGTGAGGAGAGCTACAATTTGGCATTTCAGGAAGCAACTTGACTTTTGGAAATCCAGATAGTTATTGAGCGGTTTTGCACTTGTGGCTTGAGTTGTTTGACAGATTGATGTAACTCATATTTAGCTCTAGTGAGGTCGTTTAAGAGGGACATATACCAGATTAGTCTATTTTTATTGTAGAAGTCATAGAATCAAAAAAAACTTAACTAAATTGCTCAGAATATATTCCAAGCATTATAGGGGTGTGGTAGTTAGACATGATGGTTAAACTAATTTGTGGGGCTCATATATACACAATGGGGTACATTGGCCTTGATCTGCAAACTTTTTTGTCTGTTACAGATTTGTACATCATTTATAAAATTTTCACCACATCAACCATTTAGATAGGAACCCTTCCCACACCTTCCCCTGTATCTGTCTTAGAGCTGTCTGGCTGTATTGGACAAAATTTGGGCAAATTTGGCAACATGGGAGTCTTTTCTGCATGAAGAACAGTTGTAGCATAGTGGTAGGTAAAGTGTATGCTGTTGCAGACAAAAAGGATGTCCATGTCAAAAAAAGTTGCAAAAGAATTATACACTGTTTCACAAATTTTTTCACAGTTTCACAAATTTTTTGGCAAAGCGAAACAGGACAGATTTGCTTATCACTACTAAAATGTCTTAACCACAATTTAATTTTACCTTCCTATTGACTACAATAGATTTTGGAAAAATATTGCTGTTTGATATTTTTTCTGCAGTTTCATAAACCTTTTGTCAAAGTGAAATGGGCCAGTTTCATAAATCACTATCCAGCATCGAAAATAAATGTTACCTTGATGCTATTTGGATTGGAATATTATTTAAATGATAGTTTATACTAAGGGGCTGATTTACTAAGACACGATTTCGAATCTGAATTGGAAAAATTCCGATTGGAAACGAACATTTTGCGACTTTTTCGTATTTTTTGCGATTTTTTCGGCGTCTTTACGATTTTTGCGTAAAAACGCGACTTTTTCAGCGTCTTTACGAAAGTTGCGCAAAGTCGCGATTTTTTCGTAGCGTTGACACTTGCGCGCAAAGTCGCGCCTTTTTCGTAGCGTTAAAAGGCGCAACGTTTCGTGCAAGTTTTAACGCTACGAAAAAATCGCGACTTTGCGCAACTTTCGTAATGGCTACGAAAAACTTGCGTTTTTACGCAAAAATCGTAAAGACGCCGAAAAACTCGCGTTTTTACGCAAAAATCGTAAAGACGCCGAAAAAAATCGCAAAATTACCGATCATTACGAAAAAAACGCAATCGGACGCATTCGGCCCGTTCGTGGGTTAGTAAATGTGCCCCTAATAGTATAATAAATAGGAGGCAGTGTTTTCACCCCAAGGATGGTCTCTTGCATTGGGGGTAATATGGGAACAGTGCATGTGCATGTGATTAATGCTACTTATGGCATTAAGTAAAGCTGATGATCTCTATACTATAATGAATGTAACTATAACTTTGGTATCTAAGTAAATCTATGTTTTTCTAGACTACTTTACAAACATTATACAGGGAGGCATATTTATCGAAAAAATGAATTTGAATTGTTGAATTGCAGCAACAAAAACCCCAATTAGAATTCTGATAAATCTGCACTCTTAGGGGCAGATTTCCTAAAACTCCATAATTTCTCATTTTTTTTATTTTCAAATTCGGTTTCCCTAATATCTGATATTTACTAGAAAAAAAGTGTCAAGGAAAAAAATCAACTTTTTCAAATCACTTCAAAAATCTTGACTATCGAATTGTTACTGCAACAATTCAAAAAAGTTGGGATTTTCTGACAAAACCCAGCGAAATCTCTAAAGTTTCGAGACAAAAGAAAGAACTTCAAGGAAAGGAAAAGGACCTCTGCCATTGACTTCTACATGAACTCGGCAAATTTAATCTGGCAAATTGTTGGATTTTTTGCAGTTTAGATGTATAGCAAATCTCGAAAAAGTTGCAGTGTTTTTTTCTGCAACGTTTTCGAAAAAAATTCCATTTGAGTTTAAAAATCGATGGTTAGTAAATAAGCCCCTTATTGTTTAGGTATGACTTACATCATAATGTTTACAGTGAACTTTTATCCATTTAAGAACAGCACATATGTACACACACTTTGATTTTATATTAGAAACATAATTTTAGAAATTATTTTACTTAAATATAAACATAATTTAAAGACATCAGTAACTAGAGTCTCATGAAACTGTTTATATTATAAACATGATCAATAATGGACACTGTTTAAGTAGTGAGAGGGGATGTTTACCTGTAATAGATATAGGGGTCTATTCATCAAAGTACAAGTTTGAATCCCGAATTGGGAAAAATTCAAATTAAATACGATAGTTTCTGATGATCGCAAATATCACGAAAATGCTTACGAAAAAATCGTATTAGTTACGATAATATCATATTGGCGATCCAAAAGTCACAACATTTTCTTATCCGAACGATCGTAAACAGCAGGAAAACCTTTCCGACTTTGATCCATCAGTGCATGATTTTGGAAGCCTCCCATAGGACTCAATGGCACTCTGCAGCTGGCCCAAGGAAAGTCACGATACCGAAGCTTGAATGAATCCGAAACTTTCATACTCAGCGCAACAATACAATTTTGTTGCACAAATGTTGTCGCAAAGTATGAAAAAGTTGCGCGACTATATGAAAAAGTTGCGTGACTATCCAAAAAAGTCACAGCAAATACGCACAGTACGATCAAATACAATTTTTTTTGTAATTCAGACCTGTCGTACTTTAATAAATTGGCCCCATAGTTTTAAACAAAGAATTTCTTTTGCTTGAAAAAATTCACCTAGTTTTTTTTAGTTTTATACCTATTTAAGCAGCAAAAGGTGACCCTACAAGTCCAAATGCTCTCTTCAAAGCTTGGAATATCACAGCTCAATCTACACTAGGATGCATGCCCTTCCTCTTTTTGGTTATTTCCATAATACTTATGTGATTGCCTAACCCACACCTGATGTTAGCAGTCAGTTGCATCAAGGACATGCACAGCATCTCAGGTTGGGTCCATGGCTTTTACAGCATCTTTCATAATCCACAGAAGCAGCATCACTGACTCACGTGCTAGAGGGTTGGCAACTCCATTCAGAAGGAAGCATAACAGGGTATAATTTAAAAACCATGCATTTTTAAAAAAAATGAAAGTACATTGCCAATATGATTTATATGAGGAAAACTGATCTTTAGGGTATGTTTAGTAAAGCTGAACATACCCCTTTCAGTTTCAATATACAGATTTTTTTTTTTTCAAATATAATAAATACTAAATGCTATAAATATGAACATATATATATCTGTTATCCAGACTACTCAGGACCTAGGCTTGTACAGAAAATAAATGTTTCCTTTATTTAGATCCCCATTCCTTAAGTCTACTAAAAAAATCAGTTAAACATTAAATAAACCCAATAGAATTGTTTTGCCACCTATTTGGTCTCATGCAGCTTACTGTGGATCAAGTACAAGGTACTGTTTTATTATTTCAGAGAAAAAGTAAATCATATTTAAAAATGATAATTATTTGCTTAAAATGGAATTTATGGTAGATGGCCTTCCTGTAAGTTGGAACTTTCTGCATAAAGGGTTTCTGGATAAATAATCCTTTACATGTATTTACAGGTTGAAACACCAATTTGAAAGCTTAAAAAAGAAAACTCTTTTTGTTTGGTGCCATGTCAACTACTGGCCATGGACAATGAAATGTGGAAACTTGATCAAAAATGCTTTCGACTTTTTTATGTTAACAAAATCTATTCTTTTTTAAATATATTTATTATTTCTGACATAGTACTACTATTATATTCTTCCATTCTAGTTAGTTATTATAGTCAATTTGCCAAATTACATGTCTCTACATTTTAGGGTCAGGATTAAATAAATTAATCACTAAAATTAATCTGCCATTTATAATGAGTGTCACATTTGGTAGTTTTAAGAGAATATCATATTAATATTTTACGCACATTAGTTACCTTTTTAACCTGTCTGTGGTGCTTGTGGGATATGTGCAGTCCCTGACTTTGTATGTGCATTCCAAGAGATGGCTGCATACATTGGTGCAACTACTCCAGGCAAATGCTTTAAAATCACACCTCTATTAGTGTCAGCTTGGTACTCAGAGCCAAAGTACACAAAAAAACTTGACATATGATTCAGCTTTTATATTACCCCAAACCCTCATTTGGAAGGACAGTATTATAATCTATCTAAAAAGATGGAGGCAATGAGTGGAAATAATAGAACAGAATCCTAACACCAACCCCTACCTGACTGAGTGACTGTTTTGTATTGACCAATATTATCCCTAATGGAAGAAAACTGAATTTACAATCCTATGTAAAAATGTGGTGGATGAAAGTACTACCTAAAAGACTTTTACATCTAGATATCCTTCACAATGGGAATATGTGGTTCAGTATTCTATGCAACAAAGGAAGCCTGACCCAGTAGTTGTATTGTAAGCTGTAGAAATGGAGTACCATAACCTAATGGTACTGTGTTCACAATATATAAAACTTTTGCCAATCCTAAAATAACAAACCTGAGGTAGACACTCCAGCACCAGTTTAAAAATATGATTTTCCACTATTCAGTTTTAACATAACCAACATGTATTCCATTTCAGGAGGTTACTACCCCTTTCCTCGTGAAAAAAAAGTGAAGTATAGGTGAAAATATCTTATAAAGTGCATAGTCCATAATAATTATAAATTACATAATACAAAACAAACATATGTGGTTTCTATTGCCATAATAAGAAAATAACCCGTTTTTCATTTGCTGCTGGTGTTTCTAGCCTTAGTTTTCTACTACTTATATACCAACTGTCACAAGGGATAAACACATTTTGGGAAACTATTTGTTCTATTGCTTATTTGTATAACAGCACTTCCCTAATCTTGAAAATTGTTGTAATAGTTAACCATTTATGTACTGTATATTAATTTTGTAAAACTAAGATATTAGAGATACCACATAATTCCATGCAAGGGAATATAGTTAAGAAAGAAGAAATATCCTAAATGTAGCCTTTTCTTGACTGAATATAAAATATGTATGATGAAAAAAAAATATGTCAATTACATCTTTGTCAATAATTGAAGTATATGACACATTTTGGTTTTCTGCTTATTTATTTAAAAATGCACATATAAAAATACAGCTTTAAATATAATATTAAGATTTATTTAAAGCCCATATGACAGTTATTTTGCATTGCAATATATCAACTTGACATTAACTGAATGAGGCAGATTAGTGACAGACACTAGCAATGTCAAAATTTACATTAGGGCACACACAAATTCTATGGAAGCGTACTATTAGCACTCACTAGAAGCAATGATGAGTAATGAGATAAAAATTGACAATGTCAATAGTCATAAGCTCTTGCAATCAGAAATAATGAACTGCATGTGGATGATTGTAAGTAGATAGTAATAGGGATAGACAGTATACAATTTTGTTAAATTTTGGCTGGTTTAATTAACTTCAATTATAGTTAAAATTAATTTAGTATGAAACAGATAGTTTACAGCATCTCTGTGTATTAATATATATATGTTTTACACACACACACACACTACATTATACTTAACTTATGTTGTTTAACTGTACCACAGTGTACCACATTTAGACTAGACAAGCCAGATCTATTTTGGAAAACCCTAACCATATACTACATCATAGCAACACTCTGCCTTTGTCTGCATCCTAAGTTGGGCAAACTTCTAAATTTAACATTACTTTAGGTTTAGCTAGGATACTTAAGCAAACTTGCACCCCTTTATTAATATAAGTTCTATATTTGTCTGGAATATTGTTAATTCTCCTTAATCATGAGAAACTATGGGGCATGTTAATGCATGGTAATGCATTGCTGACCTATTGGAGTTTTTGCATCCCCAATTCCACAACGTTCACAATTTATGATATATAGAAATCAAATTGATGAGAAGTTTCATCTCAACTTAATGGGGAGTGGTTATACTTGATTTTGAGATTTGACTAATAAATTTATTTGTATTTGAATACTACAAAAATCTATGTCTTCTGACTCCTTAAATAGCTTGAGAATAGGGATGTGCCAAATCCATAATTGTTTTTATGTGGCTAATACCCAACTTCCACAAAAGATTTGATGGAGTAATGGACTGAATCTAAAATCTCTTCTTTTAGTTCAACTGAAAAGCCTTACTTGAGAATGCATGGAGAATGCATGATTCAAGAAATTACCTTGACTAATATAATATCTTCTCATCTTTCTCATACTTGGGTTGAATAAGGTCTTAAATACATCAGATTTAAGAAAATTCAAGATTGACATAACAATTGTCTCAATGATGAACAATGAACTGTAATTCCCCAGTAATTGTAAGTTACCCTCCCATTTAAATTGTAAGCTCTATAGGCCAGGGACCTCCCAACCTCTTGTGTCTTTGATTCTTAACTTGTTGCAACCATACATTGTATTTATTTGTATTTATTATCATACTTATATCATATCATACTTATGTATCTATTATTGTAATAACCCCCTGTTTGTTGTATTACTTTATTGTACTACTGCACAGTGCTGCATGCATAAGTAGTGCTATATAAATAAAAATATACATATATAAATACAATAAAGAAGCACAATGTATATATATATATACACACAGGTATGGGACCCCTTATCCAGGAAACCCATTAAATATTATATCTGCCATAGACTCCATTTTAATCAAATAATTCACATTTTTAAAAATGCTTTTCTTTTTCTATGTAATAATAAAACAGTACTTCATCCCAACTAAGATGTAATTAATCCTTGCTGGAGCCAAAACAAGCCTACTGGGTTTAATTATTATTTAAATTATTTTTTTAGCAGACTTAAAGTAGGAGATCCAAATTACAGAAAGACCCCTTATCCGGAATACCCCAGGTACCGAGCATTCTGGATAACGGGTCCCACACTTGTATATCATTTTTTTTTAAGTGCCACTATGTAATACCTGATGATACACAAAACATAAAATTTCAGAGATACCATATGGATGTATGTTTTTAAGTTTACCAGCCATGCCAACACAAATCTCTTGTGGTGTGTCCTAAATCTTTACAACAAGTTATACATCTGCTTCTGTCTGTATCCTGAAAAAAAAACATCAATTAAAAGGTAGCCTAAATATCCTGGGAACTTAAACCATACCTATCACCAGCACAAGCTAAGATGTTTGTTTCTACCCAACACATCTAAACTGTACACCACTACTTTTAAATATAGTATATGATGATTTATACAGTAAGTCCCAATAAGTACATCATTGTTTTATACAGTACTCACAGGATGCGTAAAAATAAAATCCTATAGGAGTAACATTATGTTACATAAAGAGCAAAGCAATTATTGCTTCTAAGATCCTGCTATTTTACTAACCTAGCTCCAACATACTTGACTTCCAGGCAGTTAGAAACTCCCTATTAAAAATCCTTTGGTGAGCTTTAAATTGTACAAAATAGTAATACTATACAAAGCCCTTGTTTAATCCAAAGGTGTAAATAGCAAATAGTGTACAATATCAATGATTCAGTTTTGTCATGGCAAAAGTTAAAAAGAAGCATATATAAATGAGCAGAGATGCAAAAAGTATCGTAGAAAGATGACAGGGGAATAAAAGGGGAAGGATTAATCACACAAAGGACCTGTAGTAGTACAATTAGTAGTAATAGTAATCATACCTACTAATATCATCATCAGTATCATTTGCAGTTTTCAATGTATTATCAGTGATGAGCGAAAGTTATGTAGCTGACAGAACTTAAATGTCCTAAGCCAAATGTGCCTGAAACAGGGAGATGCAGCTCTGGACACCAGGCAGAAGGAGAGGGAGCGCTGTGCGGGAGATGCCAGGAAGAGGAGGGGTGAGAGAGGAGGCTGCTTTTTTGGCGGGAACAGGATTGGATAAGTTAACCCTTAAGTGCACGGAGGGAATTGAGCAGGCAGATGGTTCCACAGTCCCTCCACACTCTCATTAAACATTTCAGTGCTCTCTACACATTATGTAAACCTGTCTATAACCTCATGTAACAGTATACCAGCAATCTTTCGTTTTGACATCCAAACTAAATTTCTGTTTCAATAGCTTGTCTTTTGTGATCCTATCACCTAGAATTTTTTTTTTCCTTAAAGGGAAATGTAATCGAAACTGCACTTCAATATGTACAGTACCTATAATACCTACAATGCTGTAGTTATATAATGCTTACACACCAGATCAACATTAGGCTAATCATCAGCTTATTTGGCATAACTAACTCTGCTCTGGGAATATGGGTATCTAAGGTATATATTTAATGATGACCGAATCTGTCCCTGAAAAAATTGTGAAATGCAACTTTTTTGACACACACAACTTTCTGGCACGGGTGCGACTTATTTTATGTGACCATGCCTTTTTAGATGAGACCGCGTCTTTTTTCTCACTCGGCAAATTTTTGTTGCGGTGAATTTTTACGTCTGTTTTGTGAAAAAATTTGCCAATGGCAAAATGCAGAATTTTGCAGTGAATATGCCTTTGACAGTATACAATGAATTAAATGTGAAAAAAAGAAACTGTGCACTTAATGGGGTTGTGTAGCAACTGAAGTTATGAAGGACAGAGTACATTTTTGTCTTTCACTTTGTGACCCAGCGTATAAACTATATCACTGGTATATTTTAAGATCTTTACACCCAGAAACAGAACCTATTAAAACTTGTTTGGAGAATTTGGTGGAAAAAGAATAGTTAAGGTTTATAAGCTTGAAATACTAATTGGTGTTCATTTTATTATTTATTGTTATATAGTGATGAGACAAATTTTTTGCCAGGTTTTTCGGCATAGACTCCAATGGCTGAAAAAAAAGGTACACAGTAAAAACGGCCATTGACTTTAATGTGTTTCACAAATTTCAGCCATTTTGAACATTTTCCTGAGAAGCGAAATGGGACATATTTGCTCATCACTATTATTACACAGTTCTTATGCAAAAGTGGGGCAGCCTACAAAATAATAATACATATTTTGGATGTCTTTTTCTCATATTAACCTTAACCCTTTTTTCCTCTGTTGCTAAATTCTAAATTACTCCTTATTTTCTCTGATCAACCCTTGTTGAGATTGCTGATTAATCAGTACCTAAATTTAAAATCTGTTTTATGAAGAATTTTTCATACCGACAAATAATAGAAACATGTCAGACTGAAAAACCAACTTGGGGAAGAATAGGATTCAAAACTTACAACTGAGGGAGCTTTTACTTGGTACTTTTTACCATGTTTTTTCTTGGTACCCAATAGAAGCGATGAGTGAAATATTTTGCCAGGGATGGATTCACTGTGAAATTCCATATTTCACCACTGGCAAATTTGTTGTGTCAAAAAAGTCACTGTCACATTTAAAAAGTAGCAGCATTTCACAATTTTTTCACTGTGCAATTATTTTTTCTCGATCCCTGTAAATTATACTGTCATTACTATGCTTTGCAACCTTTTGCCTAGTCAGATAGATTAACCATGTCCTATAATAAATAGCAGCTTTGATAACATCAAGGGCCAGATTTATTTATATTCTGATTTTGTGGGTTTAGAGGTTTATGAAACCACAACTAAACTCATCTCCACTAACACTGCAAATGTCTAGTCATTTATTAAAAGATCCAGAGTGAAAAAGCTCAAATAAATTAAAATGGCAAACAAAACGAAAAGAACACAAAACCCACACGTTTTTGGTGGTTTTTACATTTTCCCATGAACCTTTGTGGACTTATTAACAAACTAAAAACAACCCTGAAAACTTCTAAAACCACAAATTAAATAAAAATTGTAACAATTTTTACTAGGACAACTCCCACTGACTACATGACCTTAGGTGGCGACGTATTGTGTTTTTTACGCTTAATAATCACAAAAAATTGTGTTTTCTTACAAAACAAAATTGTGATTTAGCACAAAAAAACCATGATTCTTGAAAAAATATGAACATTAATAAATGACCCCCAAGTTTTTAAAAAAAAAAATATATAGCTTACTGAGTGAGTAGCTTTTATACTTGAAAACTCCTAAATCTATGCCTTAGGCCAGCAGGTGGTAGTGACTTACTATTTACAACTTTCTCCTTTTCCTTATTCACCCCTGTTTGTACCATTCCACAAAAGACACCAAGTAATTTCAATATTCATACACGTCTGAGCATGAATAAAGCTTTTTTTTTAAAAAAAAACTTGGAGGACATAAAACAGCCAGTAACACAGTACCCAACCTTGCATAGATCCTACATATTCAAATTAATTCAGGAGAAGAGCAGACTCCAGTCACAACCATAGACCCACACACACATAAAAACTTACACCCCACTGCTGCTGAGGGTTTTGTCTTTATGGTATAATTACCTAAGGGTGCCAACCAGCTTAGCCTAAACACCATTACAATAATCAACAAGGTTAAAGAAGGTAAACCATCTCACAAAATCAGGGTTTAAAAGTTCTTACAGCCCCAAGACTGCATATTAAGTAAAAATAGTACAGTGCTGTTCTGCTGCAACAGAAAAATGCTAAAGAGTTAAATAAAAAGGAATTTAATTGTGTCATCTCGCTCACTTTGCTATTATTTCTTGTCTGCTATTTCCTGTTGTATCTGCTCTGCCCCCTTACTGTACTGTATGTCTGTGATTGCTAGCAGTGTCTCTCAGTGCTGCCAGTTTCACCTGTAAATGCAGAATTTGGGAATCTTAAATGAGAAATGGTTCACAGTGCATACCCCTCATCACTATAATCAGAAATGGTTTGTAGTGCCCTGTGCAGCCTCTCGCCTAATCCCCTGCATCTTTCTCTGCATTTTGTCTCCTTTACTGCTCTGACAGTATAGCACAGACAGCAGGGAACTGGAGAAGGGCATGGAGAGATGAGGTGAGTATCACTATTTTCAAACGTATTTTATTTTTCAGATGTATTTATACACACTATATACTTGATTTTTGCTTCAAAAAAAATGATCCAGGCATACTTAAAAACAGTTAAAGTGTCCAACACAGAGACACAGAGAGGAGCAACAGCCCAGCTCACAATTTTTATTCACCAATAACTTTTTTTTTTTTTTTGCAAAATCCCATCATATAATATGCAAACTGTTAATGTTACCCTGCTTTCATTTTCCTATTGTTATTATGTTATCCAAGCATATAATGTAAGTGATTTTATAGGTCTTGTCTTATACCAAGCAAGATAATCAGGTAATTATTTAGTCTCATTTAGGTTGCCTGATTTCTAAGCATAAAATCACACTTCAGAGAGCAAGTTGTGCATATGAGAAGCAATTACAATTACTTTTGCAAATACTCTTTTTAGAGGCCAAGCATTAGAAATGAAGTGAGCTTAAAGCAATAATCAAGGCAGAAAAAATATATTTCAAATATATTTTTAATATAGTTCAAAAGTGCATATTTTTTTAATTTCCACAGATACTTTAAAAAAAAAAAAAAAAAAAAAGCTAAAAGAATTTAAAAAACAAGCCACACATATATATATATATATATATATATATATATACAGGTATAGGATGTATTATTGGGAATGCTTGGGACCTTGGGTTTTCTGGATAAGGCCATCTTTCCATAATCTGGATCAATATACCTGACGGATCATTTAAAATGGCCCACAAAGTGTGCAAAGTGCAAAGAAAAGGCTGCAATCAGCCATTTTTGCACTTTGCCCACTGCAGGCTATGGATCTGGAAATGGACACGGAGCGCAGAGACCTACAGAATGCTCTGTAATCTGGAGCAGCTTGCGTAAGGCCACGCTAGATTTAAACGGGGAGCACGGGCGGGGGAGGGGAAGACATGTAGGCAAGGTAGGAGTGGCAAGACATGTGGCCTGCATAGAGGCCTGGCCCATCTGAAGTCTAATAAAAAATATTTAAATAGTTAATAAACCCAATATGGTTGTTTTTTACCTGTATTTACTATTCTTTTCTCTGTCATACCTATAAGTAAAATGATTCTTTCCCCACAGATTAACATCTTTTGAGCAAGGGTTATTGGCACTGAATGGAACGGATTTATGGAGTCGAGAAGCTTTTCTGAGATATTTATATTTTTAGTTATAAAAGGGCATGGCATTTTGATTGTAGAGAGCAAACATGACACTTTCAGATACATTATGTAGCCATTATGTAGACACCAGCTCATCTAACATGTTATTCCAAAACTAAGGGGCAGATTTATTAAAGTACGAGTTTGAATCCCGAAATGGGCAAAATTCAGATTAGATACGATAATTTCTGATGATCGGAAATGTCACGAATATGCTTATGAAATAATCTTAATAGTCACGATAATATCGTATTGGTGATCCAAAAGTCACAAAATGCTTGTATCCGAATGATCCTTCAGGTAAGAAACAGCTTAGCAAGGTGTATATTTCAGCAACAGCAGGATTCCTGTTCCTAGAACTCCTAGCAGTCTTCTTCTGTATCAGGATCTCTGCTGGTCTGCTTTTTCACCTGAAGCAGGCACTGTACTGTAGGTACAAAGCAGTCAAAATCCCACTTGCTGATCCACAATTATATATATAGTAGTCAGAGAGGACTGTCTCTCCACAAATATGTTGTACCCTTTTAATGATTGGTGGTATCAGAGCCCCAGCAGGGTCTACTGCATGTTGGGAAATGTAGTCCTGTTAATTATCCATATAAACTCTATAGAAAGAACTGTAGGTTTTGTGTTGTGGTGAGTTGCTGTTTGCATTTCTATCTTAAAAGGACAATGAAAGGTTAATATAAATTAAAAGTAAGTCTAAGGGCTCTGGCACACGGGGAAGATTAGTCGCCCGCGATTAACTCCCTGTTCGCGGGCGACTAATCTCCCCGAGTTGCCTAGCCCTGCCATCCCACCGGCGAACATGTAAGTCGCCGGCGGGATGGCAGACGCGGCGGCGCGATTTCGCGCAAATCACCGAAAAAGACTCGCGAGTCTTTTTCACCGACTTCCGGAAATCGCCCCGCCGCGTCTGCCATCCCGCCGGCGACTTACATGTTCGCCGGTGGGATGGCAGGGCTAGGCAACTCGGGGAGATTAGTCGCCCGCGAACAGGGAGTTAATCGCGGGCGACTAATCTTCCCCGTGTGCCAGAGCCCTAAAGGCATTCTTTTTAAGTACTTACTGCATATCTAAATTCCCAGATCCCTGCTTGCTTCTCTGAGATATGGTGCTGGCAGCCTACAGCAGTGTGAAGACTACAGTGACATCACTGAAATCTCTCTTCCCTTCCTGTAGGCTGCCAGTGGCAGCCTTCCTATTCTCTGAGCATGTGTGTAACTTGATCCTGTCTGCTGTTCTGAGCTACATATGCCCACCAGCCAATCAGAAGCGGATCTGGCAGAGGTGAGGGTGGGGAGGGAATGAAACACATGTGCAGTGTGAAGCAAGGAGGGAAAGGAAGGGAGAAAACCTTTTTAGAGATGGCTGCCTGTTCTAGAAAATGTGAAGTAAGTGGGAATGAGTAAATATTTGATTAGGTGAGCCAAAAGTGTGGGGTTTTTTACTAAACAATAGGAGGACTATTGGGCAGTATGCTTTTTAAATTTTGACTTGCATTCTCCTTTAAATTATGTGTGTTACATTGATATGAGTGTTTTCAGTGGTAAGACAGATTTATCACCAATAGTGGTGAGCGGAATCTGTCCCATTTCATTCGCCAACAATTTCTCGAAACTGCAGAAAATTGCACAAAACAGCAAAAAATGTTTTTTGTGGGGCTAGAGTTTAATTCCAGCGCGTGTTTAATTTACCCTACCCTTCATAGGTAGCCACCCCAACTACCACATAGCATTGTAGATTACAAGTTGGAAAGGAGTTAATCATTCAAAAACTTAAAAAAATTAAAAAAAAACACCAGTTTAAAAGTTGTTAATAATTGGGTATTCTATAACATACTAAAATGTATCTTAAAGTAGAAGAATTTATTCAAAAGGGCATAGTAAATCCCATTAGAAATACCATGAGAATAAGTGTAAAGACTAATATGGTCTATAAGTGTCACTTATAGATCACTTTACTGTAATGCAAATAAACATTCCGGTATGGTCAGCAGTCCTGCCACAAAACACTGTAAATACTTTTTGTTCTGTTTGTCTTGGTTATCCCTGTTATCAGTTATAGACCAAAAACTCTTTATAAGCCATTTGTGGAATTTTCCAAAGTAAAGGGGTTATGTAATGAACAGTACACGTTTGTCACCTAAAAACCATTCAACAGGTAGCATTCACTGGTCACCTGTTAAAAGCAAACATTTTATGGGTTGCTATGGGTTATTATACCTTGGCAAACTTTGTTCCTTTTTTTAATAATTTAACTATTGATGGGTTGCCAGGGCTGCTTTTAGGTCCAGTTACAACTTTAGGCACCAAACCTAAATGCGCCCTGCAGCGCGTTGAAGTGACATTACATGCACGGATGCAAGTGAAATCACGTCTGGAAGCACATGATGTCACTTCCGCTTCTGCTGCTCAGGATGCCTCCAGCTTTACTACTTGATTTACAAGGCAACTTCCGACAGCAGCTAGGAAGATTTTTTTATTTTAACCTATTATATAGGCACCTGAGGGCAGCCCCCCTAAAGCTGCTGGCCTAGGCACAGGCCCTTGGGCGTTCCTATATATAAATGTGGCCCTGTGGGTTGTTGACTGAGGAATTTTGAAAGAGAATAAAACATGAAAATAATCAAAACTTCAGAACAGATGGTTTTCATCCCAGGGTACTGTAAATGCCAAACCACTTTACTTAATTTTACAAGATACTTTGATATCTTACATAGTGTGGAGAACCTTGCGAATTGCTAATATTGTTGCCATTATTCAAAAAGAGACCTCATTCTGAGATTCAAAGCTATAGGCCTGTTAGTCCACTTTAGTGGTAGGAAAGCTTTTGGAGGGGGTTATAAGATAAAGGATACTGGAATACATTGCACGCAAGTCACAATGCTGTGAGTGCCAGCATGATTTTATGCAAAATAGATCTTGCCAGACAAATTAAGATTACCTTTTCTTAGGATGTAAAAAGACACCTTGCAATTGGAGTGACAGTGGATGTGAAGCAAATGAGGTTCAGTTTTATAAAGGCAAGGTTAAAGGAGGCATATTGTGTGAAAAACAATATTGTGTCAATAAATTGTATTCATCTAAATATAGAAGGAAGGTGCTTTAAAAAGTAGTGTTTCGGGCTGATTTTTTTAAAGTTTCTCCAAAAATCCTACTAGTCCCACCCATATTTTCCACTTCCTGTCGCCTCTTTTCCCAGGCTGTGCAGGGGAGCAGTCAGCACACTGCACTGTAGAATAGGAACCAATCAGCAACTAGGCTGACCTGATAGGGCACTAAAACCTGTCTTTGCTTGTGTGACTGCGAGACTGTGATTGGCTATCCCCCTCCTACTGTGCTTCTGGCAGGGGCCATTAGGACATGAAGGATATCAATGAGCTGGAATAAGTGCAGAGATGTGCAACTAAACTGGTAAAGGAAGATTTAATCTATGCCCTTGCATTAGAGGAGATTATAGATAGCATGGGGATCTTTTTTCATATAGAAAAGAATAAAGAACCAGAGATCACTCTTTTAGTTTTGAGGAAATGAACTTTCATTTGAAGTAGCAAAAATGGTTCTTCATAGTGAGGTTGTGGGATACCCTGCTGGGTGATGTTGACATATTATCTTAATGCCTTTAAGAGTGACTTAGTTGATTTATTTGACAAGCATAATATCCAAGACTATATCGAGTAGAAGTAAATCTAGAGCAACTGAACTTGCAGCTTCTTCAGTTCAACTTCAATTATTACTGGCCTTATGCTAATTGGACCTGTGCTTGGTGGCCAATAGAACAAAAGAAAGAAAGGTGAAAAGGCAGGGTTAGACCATCAGTCACACGGAGAGCGCAAAAGGCAGGGATTATTTGCCCACCCAGCAATCAGAAAAAATGTACGGCGCAGCCAAACATTGCTGGATAAAAAATCACTGTTTATTTAGTCCATTCCATTTAAAAACAGCCTGTGCATGTATAAATTGGACCAGTAGTGGCCTCACGCCACTTCCTCAAAAGCTGCCCAACCAACCTTGTGTAGGAGGCCACACCAAAATGGTCCCATGCAAGTCAATTTGCTCTAGATTTACTCCTACTAGATATATTATGATCTGGATGATGTGCAGATGCTGTGCAGATTACTTTGTTCCAGTCTAAAGGGCATATTTAAAAACTGTGTAAAGAAGTGCAGAAACACTCAAATAGATGCTAACTAAACACTATCCTTTTTAAAATAGTATAATTGATAAACAATTTTTATTCTAAGCAGATGTCAATATATATTAATTAAAAATTAGTGATGAGCAAATTTTTTTTCCAAGTATGGAATCATTGCAAAAAAAGTTTGCCATCAGGGAATATTTTCAAGAAAGCACCAAAAAAGTTAGTGGCAAAAATGTTTGCTGTAAAAAAAAACAACATGCCAACAAAACATCCCAATGTATTTTGCATGAATACAGACCCCAATGTATTTTGCATGGATACAGACCCCAATGTATTTTGCATGAATATAGACCCCAATGTATTTTAAGGTTGGTTTAACAAGACATGTGTTTTGTCACATGGCAACAATAAACAGAAACAGAATGTGCTTTGGGAAGCATAGGTCTAACAAAAAGATGTCATAGCTAGTCTGAGCTGGGCTGAAGGTAACAGTCATTGAATGAACTGAGATATGTCCTCCACTCACCACATTATGCACTAAAATAAAAGAACAACTTTCTATTTTCCAATAAAATACAAAGCGGGCAACTCGTCATTGTCATCACCAGTTTATGTCAAACATTCACTGTGGGGTCCATAAAATAGTTGCAGTTAGACATTAGAACATATTAGAACAATATCTGTGCAAACAAAAATGTAGAATTATTAAATGGAGACTGAGATTCCTAAATATGACCTTTTATTGTGTGAAGATATGTTAAAAAGAGACAAAATGTGTTTTTAGGTGAGGATAGATATTTCTTTTTGTTTTAGGGGATAAAATTCAATGGTTGGCTATAAGGGGGTGTTATAAATGTGGCAAAATATTTGTAATATTTGTAAAGAC